>NC_056735.1:1465810456-1465822956 GCF_019279795.1 Protopterus annectens
CTGTCATGGGCTTGACAACAAAGGACATCGATTTAGACATGCTTTATGATGAGTTTTGTGCAGCAAGGGATGTTTTATCCAATATTGTTGCTAATTCAGTTGCTGCTGCATGCAGTAAATGGCAGGAATGTTTTGCAGGTGCCCGTGATAGTGCAGCTTGTCCAACAAAAATGTTTAAGATTGTATCAGCCATATTGTCATTACCAGGCAGCAATGCCTTCCCTGAGAGGGTGCTTTCTTTAATGAATGCAAAGTGGCATGCAGACCGAAACAGGGCCACTCTAGCACTAATCAAAGCAGAACTGCAAGTTTTCCTTAACTACAACATGAGCTGCAGTAATTTCTATCAGTTTGTTTTGAAAGATGACAAACTGATTTCATCAGCAGCTGGCAGTGAAAAGTACAAATGGAAACGGATTGCTCAGCCTGAGCAGTCTGCTTCTTCCACGAGTACTTTAAAAGCTCAGGGTCAGCCTGCTCTGGATTCATGTCACAAAGTAATTAGTTCATTCAATTGATATTGAATAATGTTGCATTGTATTGACTATATCTTTTCCTTACACCTCGATGTTACTGCTTTATTGTTTTTTTGCTGTTTTCCAACGTGAATGACGATTAGTAATTTAGCAGTTAACCTAACTGTCTGTGTGGGCTGGTTACTTCAAAATAACAGTTATGAGCTAAAAATTCTTGCATTGAAGTGTTTTTATTTTTGGCCTTAAAATGCACTAAAATTCACCTATGTGCATCTGTTGCTTAAAATTTTTTTCTGGGGGCTCAGCACCCCCAGATCCCAAGGGGGAGCTGGGAGGGGAAGGGAAAGGGATGGGGAGAAGAGGGAAAGGGAAGGAGGGATTGGATGGAAGGGAGAGGAGGGGATGGGTCATGGGGGGCAAGGGGCAGGAAAAGAGGCGTCCTGGATTTTAATTGTGAAAAGTTGGCAACCCTAGTCTGACTGTTACAGATCTTCTCTCACACAATCCACCACCTCTTTACTGAATGTTCTCGTTTCCTCTTACATTCTTCCTGGCTGTCCCAAATCTTCTTCACCAGATTGTCTTCTGCTTTTCTGCACGTGTCCAAACCACCATAATCTGTTCTTTTTTGATTTTATTCTGCAATTGGAGCACTTTGGCTTCTGCTCTTATGTCCTCATTTCTTTGTCTGTCCCACAGTGTGCATACATCCTACCACCCTTCTCAGGCATTTCATTTCCATCACCTCTAGCTTTCTCATCTGCTCTGTCTTTACTGCCCAGGTTTCTGTACCACACAGTAGTACCGGTTGCACCACTGTCTTGTACACCTAACTTTTCAGCTTCTTTGGCATTCTTCTGTCATATACTACACCTGAGAGTCTATGCCAGTTGTCTGCAGCCCCTCTGATTCTAGCTTTGACCTCTTCATTCAGACTTCCCTTCTTCTCAACCACCCCCTCCTAGATATGTGCAGCTATTTACCTGATCCGCTATCTTCCCTTCTATCTCAATTTTCTCCTTCTTCTGATTTCCCAATTTGCTGCCATTACCACTGTCTTATGCTTAGTTTTTTATTTATTTATTTTATTTATTTGCAGTTTGTTAACCGGAAAAGTCCATTGTGCCAAGATGAGCCCATTTTCAATGGAGGCCCTGGGAAAAAAGCTCCAAAATACAGTATTTTCAATATTTACAATAATAAAAGAAACAAAACAATTCAATACACAATATATATGAAGACATAAAAATGAACAATTAAACTGGAAATATATGTTCAACGTTTTTTTTTTTGTTGTTGCTTATTTTTTTATGTGTTAAAAATAGGAGGAGATTTGTAAAGAAAGTAAGATATAAAGAGCAGGAGGAGGTCTTAGATTGTATTTGAGATAGAAAGGGGTGAAAGGGGTGGAAAGCATCAGGTGGGGTGAGAGCAGGAGCATTCCAAGAGAGAGAGAGAGAGGAAAGGTAAGAGTGGAGTAAGATCTTAGAGGTGAAGAGATTAAGGGTAGTTCTAAAATGTGTGGGGGAAGTGAATTCCATGATCTGGCAAGGGAGAAAGAAGATAAGAGTTACCCTAGAGTATGTATGGGTTTGTAAAGTTTAAGGATATTTTGATTATTGGATCTGAGTATTCTATGAGGGTGATGCATTTTTAGGGTGGAGGAGAGGGAAGGACAGTTAGAAGGCTTGAAAATGAGCTTATGAGCTGTTGTAAGTTGAATGTATGTCACCTAATTTGGGAGTTCCAACCAATCTAATTTGGGAGTTCCAATCAATCTAATTTGGGAGTTCCAACCAATCTAATTTGGGAGTTTCAACCAATCTAATTTGGGAGTTCCAACCAATTTAGGGAATGGAGGGAGTCGCAGTGGTGAGTGGAGGATTTGGATCTGCTGGCAAACTTGGAGATTTTATTATAGCAGGAAGATAGTTTTGATTTGAGGGTTGATTGAAGATTAGCAAGGAGAGAGGCTCCATGTAGGAGAGAGGGAATAAGGTAAGTAGTAGATAGAAGTTGTTTGGATAAGGGAGTAAGGTAGCAGCTGTGACGGTATAGCATTCCTAGCTTTTGACATTTTTTTAAACATTAGTTTGTAGATGTGTGAGACATTTTAACTGATCATCAATAAGGGCACACAGCAGCTTTGTATAGGGAACTGTTTCAACAGAGGTCTTGTTATGGTTGAAAAAAAGAAGGATGCTTTGTCAATATTGGTGTGTCTAGAGGGGGTGAATATCATAATTTTGGATTTTGATGCATTGAGAGCTAGATGGTTATCTAGCATCCAAGACTCTGTGCAGGAGAAAGCTTCTTGAGTTAAATTCATAAGTATGGGGAGAGATTTGGCGGAGCAAATGATGGTATAGTCATCTGCATATTGAACAAGTTTAGCATTAGGGATGTTTTAATGGAAGTCATTAATAAAAATGTTTAATAATAAGAGGTCCAATATAGAGCCTTGTGGAACACCTGTTGGAGTGTGAAGGAAGGAAGAAATACAGTTGTTCCACTTTGGCGCACTTTTTAAACTGTATTCTGAGGAAGCTACTGAATGTTCAGTGGCGAAAACACTTTTGTTTTAAGTAAATAAAAGACGCGTTTAATTTACCTTTTGGACATTGGAGAACATTTCTTACGTTGGACTCAAGGAAACCAGTCTGTGTTTTTCGCTTGTTCCACTTTATGGATTGTTCCCTGTCTGAGAGGTAGCTGGTGAATCAGTTGATGGAAGAAGAGGAAAGGTTGAGATGAGAGAGCTTGGACAGAAGGAGATTGTGAGAGACAGTATTGAAGGCCTTAGATAAATCGAGAAGGAGGGTAGATACTATATTGCCAGAATCACGAGCAGAGTTAATGATTCCGAGAAAGGAAAGCAGGGCAATAGTGGTGCTTTGTCCAGGTCTGAACCTGTGGTGTGTAGAGGTCAATAGTTGATTGTCTAACAGGTAGGGTAAGAGTTGTAGGTGGATACATTTTTCAAAAATTTTAGAGATAGGGGATAGGATAACTATTGGGTGAAAACTGGAGATTGTAAAATTGCTACCCCCTTTGTGGAGGGGAATGATGAAGGCCTTTTTCCAAAGGAGGGGTACATAGGACTCTTGCATAGAGCAATTTATTAGGATGCAGATGGGTAGGGCTATGCCATTGGCAGCTAGCTTGAGGAAGTTAGATGCAATATTGTCAGGGGCATTAGAACAAGGTTTTAATTTTTGTAGGAGTTGTTGTATGGTATGTGTAGGAATAGGCTTGAGAGTAAAAGGAGGGAGATGAGTATTATTGGAGATTGAGGGGGCAGGATTGGGTGTATTGGATGAGGTATTATTTGGGAAAGATGAGGTAAGTTTGTCTATAGAGTCAATGAAAAAGGAATTGACTTGAGTAGCTAGGACATGGTCATCAGAATTTGGGTCAGGGCAGGGGTTATCTTTTTTGCCAGGACAGAGGACTGATGAGATACTACTCCAGATTTTTTGGAGATTGGATTTATGGTTATTTTGAAGTTTAAAATAGTAGAATGTTTGGTTGCTAGCTATTTGTTTTTTCACCTGATTTCAAAGTTGCTTGTATTTGGTCAGGAAGTTGTGTGTTTTGAATTTTTGATAGTATTTCCATGATTTGTCATGGAGATGCATAAAGGTTTTAGTCTCTGTGGTTAGCCATGGGACAGTTCTGGATTTGACTATTTTAGTTCTGGAGGGGACAAAGCAGCTAAGTAGATTAGTGAATACTGTGTTGAAGTAAGAAACAGCAGCATCCAGAGGAAGAGTTTTAGATGGTTCCAGTTAGTCTGTTTTAAAGAGTTGGAGAAGGTTTGAGGGTTGAAGTCTTTTAAGGTGCGGGTTAAGATATATTTGTGCTGTAGATGGAGGGGAGAAGGAGAACAGTATGTGAAAGCAGGAAGATGATCACTGAGGGAGTCAGGGAGGGTACCACTGTCATTAATAATGTTGGGGTGGGAGACTAGTATCCAGTCCAGAATACTGCCTGTGGTGCTATCTTACAATTTAAATATAAGCACATACACGCTGATGTGGGAAACCAGTTGGAAAGCCTTATAATATCTTCCTTTAGGGAGAGCAGGTTAGCATGGCAACTTTACTGAAGGTTGGGGGAGCACAGTTGGACCCTAGCAAGCTGAAAAAGAAGTGAAAGAAGGTAAATAAAAATATAATGAGCAGTGAGTGTAAAGAGAAATAGGACAGGAAGGAAAGTAGGAATTTAGTCTGAGAAGGTCAGAATATGGATGAAGTAGGCAGAAGGGAAAGGTGGGGAGTACAGATAAAAGGGATAGAGTAATGGAAAGAGAAGAAGCTGGAGAGCAATATAGTCACAATAACAGTATCTTAGCAGTTAATGAAGAACAGGTCATTCACAATTCACTCTATAATAAAATGCAGAAAAACTGTAGCAAATTACTTTACAGCAGGAATATCTTCAGCAAAAATACCACAATGCATAAGGAATACAAATAAGAAGCATCACCTTAGCACCATTTCTAAGTTACAGAGGACACCTAAAAAGCATAAGGCTCACACTGAGAGCAATTACTTTTCTGTTTAAAAACACTTGGTGTACGAGCAGAACTTTAAAAATGGCATAGCAATGTAATATTCAGCCTTAATTGAGAAGACTACAGCTTTAACAGAGAGGCATATTTGGGTTGGTACCACAGTAAAATAATGGTACAGCTGGTAAGGCCGAGAGTGTTAGATAGCAAGAAAAAATACAATTCCTAGTAAAGGTGCAGACATCTGCTGCCCTTTTAGTTTATCTCGTGGCAATTAAGTTTAGAATAACACAGTACTGTGAAGTCTCATTAGTGCTGTATAGTATTATATCCTGAAAACATATCCAAGAAGCAAAAAAAAAATGTGGTGATGAGCAGCCAGATCAAATGCAGGTCGCTCAGGTACGTACAACTAACAGTGCAGCGTCCAGCGATTATAAATGTCCAAAAGACTATTGTAAGCTTACACATGTTTGCAAGGCTACATATACCTAACAGTATAATAAAGTAGATCAAGCCAAGGTATAGATAACTATAAATATACTTGAAAAACACTAATAACTGTTTATAGAGCAATAAAAAAATGAAAAAAGTAAAACAAATGAGCAAGGTTACATATTTACACACAGAGACTTACCGATGAGAGCATAAGCAGCCTACTGCAGTAACGACCGAGACAGGGAAAGAGAGAATTTAAAAATGGTGCCTCAGGTAGCACCAGTGCAATATAGACTAGGGGGAGTGGGTAAGAGGGGAAGAGTGGGAAGGAATGGTGGGGGTATGACTAAGGAGCCAACAAAGGGGAGTAGGAAGAAATCTGAGAAACAATCAGCCACACAGTCTTTGGGAAACACGTAGAGCTGTTGGCCTGCTCAGATGTATCTCAAATCATGACATGCGCCTTCAGTTTTGCATTCCATTCCCCTATCCTTTGCTGAAGCTCTTGCTCAGAGTCTGCCTGTAATTCCACATCATCTACATAGAGCAAGTTTGCTGATCTGTCCCCTCTGACCTCTTTGCTGATGTTGTCCATTACCAGTACAAACAGCAGTGGGCTCAGAGCTGAACCCTGGTGCACACCCACTCCCATTGGAAACCCTTCTGTGAGACTGAACACTGCTCGTACATGAGCCATTGGGCCCTTGTGCATAGCCTGCACTAATTCTACCAATGTTTCTGGGACTTCAAAGCACTGCAGTGCTGTCCAGATCAGCTTTCTTGGGACATTGTCATATGCTTTCTTCAAGTCTAGGAATGCTCAGTTGGACTCTTTCCTCATCTCTAGCTTCTTCTCAACTATCTGTCTCACTGCAAACATCAGGTCAGTTGCTTTGCATACTGATCTGAATCTGAACTGCTCAACTCCCATCATACATTCTACTACTCTGTGTATCTGTTTATCAATCCCCCTCTCCAGAACTTTCATGCAGTGTGATAGGAGTTTGATGCCTCTGCACTGCCCACAGTTGTGGATGTTCCCTTTGTTCTTATTCAGAGGTACAAGTATGCTTATTCTCCAGTCATCTGAGATATGCCTTTTTCTCCACACTGCTATGAGTACCTTATCTCAGCCAGCATCTTCATCATATCTGCTATGACCTCATTTGAGCCTGCTGCTTTCCCTGACTTCATTTTCCTTAGTGCTATTTTTACTTCTTCTAGGGTGGGCTCCTCTTCTTCTCTTATCGTAGGTTGTGTCTGGGACGGTACAGCTTCTGTGGGTTTTCTTCATTCAGAAGCTGCTGGAACTATTCTCTCCATCTGCCTTTGATGTCCTGTGGACTGGTGAGCAGGTTGTTGCTGACATCCCTTATGAAGGGTGTCTGACTATCTTCTTTATCTTTCTATCTTTGCCTTGTAACCTGGTATAGTTTCTTTGTCCTACCTATGGAGTCACTTTCCAGAAGCTGCTAGAGTGCCTTTGATGCCCTGTTCCTTGCTTTTGCAACTCCTTTCTTAGCTTCTTTGTTAACCAACCGGCATTCCATACCTTGGATGTCCATAGATAACGCAGGTATTATCCTGACAGAACTAAATCTTTCATATCTTCAGATCTGCTATCATTTTTTTGTGAAGATAAGAAGTGAAAGGCTGTGTCAACACAGACTATTTCTAAATGTTTGTCTAAGCCTACTACCTTTTTTTTACTCACCATAAAATTTTTTTCCAGGAAGTGTCAAGGACCACTCCACTCTACCAGGGCCTTGGCTTCATCTTGGCTTTTTGTAAAGTGTTATATTCAAGACATATTCTAGAAGCTGCAACTTGGTCCTCTGTACATACTTTTGCAAAGTGCTATAAACTTGATTCCTTCTTTACGTCTAGATCAGGCTTTGCTAGGACCATTCTACAGGGGCTCCTGAACTCTTCTACTTCTAACACAAAAATGTTGGGTAATCTATCCATATAGCTAAGGCTACTAGCAGTGATCAATATGATGAATGTAGTCCAATTGTGTAAGCAAACAGAGCATAACAGTAAATGTTCAAATGATCACTACTGCAGTATCCACTCCCTCCCTCCATCCCTCTTATTTTTTGGTGTGTCATTTATGCCAGGGTGTGGATGTTTATTTTTTGTCAGTATTGTCCTTTCAGGGCTCACCCTCCCTCTCTCTGTTGGTAGAAAAGCTCTGAAAAGCTTGGCACCCAAACATGTCTTTTATTCAGCTCAGCTTGAGCTGCCTGACAGTTTGGGCACATGGAAGATGTCCTGAAGCTTTGGAAGCTGGCAGACTGTTGTATCTTTGGCAAGATATAACCTATATAGTTAAGGCTACTGCAGCAATGATTATTCAAACATCTACTGTTATAGTAAGTTTACTTACACAACTGTACTTTGTCTCTTTATCAGAACATCTCCAAATATCTGTGTATACCACTTTTACATTACAGCAATGCTTTCCTTTTCAACCGGTTTAATGGGTCAAGGAAATAGTGTTTCAGTGAAAGGTGGATTTGCCTGCTTTTTTAGATTAAATGTGTCCCTACAATGTGTCTGCTTTATCTTTACTAATATACTCATATAAGTTAATGGCTGTTGGGTGCAATCAATTTAAGTGGACTAGTTCAAAACAGGCAGGCAGGTTGCAACTGACCAGGATCTTAATGAGAGAGCTCTTCAAATAGGGCTGTATAAAGCCAGTACTCTGTTACCCCTCAGATTCCTGAACTTTCAGTCTGAATAGGGTCCTGAGATTACTTTAAAGGAGCTATGTGTACCGTATGGAAGGTAATCTGGAGAGTGTTCTTTTGACCTGTGCAAAAGTGCAAGGAGAAAATGCTTTAGTTTATCCTTTCCTATGTGGAACTATGCAGAGGAATTACTCAGACCCAACTTTACCTATGTGGAGTCTGTAAGTACTGTGTTTGTTTTATCCCACTATTTTTTAGCAAAGCCCTGTGTATAAGGGGACTTTTCATCTGAATTAAACTGAACTTGCCTAAATTCTATGACTAAGGGAACACCGCAGCTGAATAAACATTGCATCTAACCTCAACGGAATTATTCTAATCCCGTGTGTAAAAAAACTTGTATCTGAATCTGAAACCACACTGCATTCATTTATATAAACCAGAGGTGGCTAATTTGCTTTATCTGAATGTAGTTCTGTGAAAAAGAAGTGTGTTTCTTTATTTTTATTTCCTAACCTTCGAAATAAACAAGTTTTAAAATGACAACAGCTGGCAACAGCATTTTATCTTTGCTATAGTTGTACTTTCAGTGGGTAAAAACTGTAGCCTTTCTATATATGATAACTTTCTCAAGCTTTCATCTCACTACATATTGCCAAGTCCAGTAAACCCTGAAGAAGCTCAGGCCACAGGATGGCATACAGATTTTCCTTTATTTTATTTATTTTATTTTATTTATTTATTTTACATTTGTTAACCAGGATGGTCCGACTGGACGAGGTCCATTTACAGCAGAGGCCTGGGGAGAAAAGCTGCACTTAATTAATACAACAGGCAATGATAATAATACATAATGTAAAGTAAAGACTTTGTTATTGAGCAGTATTTTGTGCATAATAGAACAGTACACAAAGAAAGATCACATCAGCAATATATACAAGTGAACATTAAGTTAGTCATCAAAATATACAGACAGAGATCACAACAACATTTCCAAATGTCAAGGGATACCATTTGTTACCTAATATTTTTTAAAAGGTATACAGTTAAAGAGAATTGACACCAGGCCAAATGGGCCATTTAACCAAAGATGCCTGAATATATATATATATATATATATATATAGATCTTAACGACAGAGATGTATATGATTAACAAAAACTGAAACATGATGTTTTGGCAAGGACTTGGGCTTCATCTGAAACACAGCCCTTTAAGTTTCAGAGCAAGACATTCAGTATGGACACACTAGCAAGATCAAAATGTCTGAATTAAAACATAATTTAAAAATGTGGTTAGCACCTCATATAAACTGAGTGAGTAAAATTCTGAAAATTTTGATTGTAGATAAACTTAAGAGGGCACTGCCTAATAACGCAAGAAAGTGGGTATCCCAGGATGACTGTGTGATAAAAGAGGATAGCAGTGTAATGTATTTAACCTTTGTTCCAAACAAACAGTTGCTACACACTAAAATTATGCGTATTGCGCCTCATAAATCACATTAGTCCTGCAAACAGCAGTAGGCAACTAGTGATTTTCTTACAAAGACAGACGCAAAGATTATAACTACTCTGTATGTGCACATCAGGTGCATACGTCTCACAAATACACACTACTTCTGAAAAGCGAGATAGTCTCTGTTTCAAATGAGCAAATGACAAAAAGGTCAGTTACTTTTGCCCAGTCAAAGCCAACCTTCACCCAGCAGTTACAACCACTATAACTGAGGGCTATCTAATATTCTTTTTCCTCCAGACAAACACACTATCAACTTTCTACAAATTAAAGTATTCAAGTTTCACACAAATCACAAAGCCAAAAGAGTGTCAACATATCTTGTAGATCACTACCTGTATCACTGTAAAATAATAATACTTATCTTACCGATGTCTCTTCTGGCCACTTATCTAATCTCTCAGCTATCCAGAAAGCTGCAGAGCATCTCTGATTATGTGTCTTATTTTGACTTTTGCCCCTTGTAATTTTTCTTTATTTTCTGATAAATTGCTGACTGTTACAGTCAGTCAGTAAAGCCAGGCATTGGAGATTCATATTTCTATGTTTGTAAATAACTCCTTTGTGAAGTTTTGCACCTACATTTGAACATTGTGAGGTCTCTACTCCATGACCTGAGGTTCAAGTCTAACTCGACACATTTGACTGTCATATCAGCTAAAGCTGGAGCACTACCCCCTGTAGTGCTCTCTGTCCTGTGGGCACATTTTTTTGGCAAGGGCACTTAATTTATTTACTTTTTAAAACAAAGATCTGACATATTTCATTGCTCTAAAAAATAAATAAATAACTATGAAAACTGTACCCCTGTGAGCACAGCACTCTAGTCAGCTGTCTAGTCCGCCTATGCATAAGACCTGCCCTGTGGCAGTAAAGTGCTTGTTACTAAGTGAACTTGCAGATTCTGAGTCAAACCTGCATTTGCAGAGGGTTAATATTAAGAATTTGTCTAAGTCTACCTCTTTGTCTGTAATCAATAAAAATGCTGTTATTTGAAACAATTTGTTTAAATTTTATAAGAAAGTACATATAGCCATATTCATATTCTATATGTCCAAAAAGAGAGATGATAGAGGTCCGAATGGATAGATAAATGGGGTCTGAATGGAGAGATGATAAAATCAGCAAGCAAAAGAGAGTAGTATTGCTAGAATCATCTTGAAGTCTTGGTGAGTACCTTCATGAGGTGGACCCTGTTTTTACAAAATCTCACCAAGATGATACTGACATATAGACTGAGACACGGAAACATTCCTACAATGGGGTTAGGCCAGGCTCAAGGGGAGGATAGCCCCTCCTGTTGTAGAAGGAAACAGTAGTCCACAAAAATCACAAAAACTAATAGGCCAAAAAACGAGCCATAAATATGATACAGTGGACTATTGAGGATAAGAAAGAAATGATGTGTTGTTACTATTATGCAAAAAGCCCAGAATTTCCAGACAAAAGATATACAAAAAGATTAACAGAGAAATTAGAGGAAAGAAAAATATTTACAATGGGGAAAACTGTGAAAAACTTCAAATGCAAATTTGTGTTCAATACAACAGATTCATGAAAACATTATATAGACCAAGAAACCTTGGGCTGTTTGGAAAAAGAAGTGACTGAGGAAGTACAAAAATATAAAGAACAAAATCTAGAGATATTTTTGAAAGGTATAAGAAAGAAATATGGACATGGGGAAGAAAGAGAGATCTAATATGGTGCAATATTTATACAAAGGAGAAAGCCAAATTAATCAATACAAAAAAAGCAGCCCCAAAGATATTCAAAGAGAAATACAGGCAAAGGAACCCAGATACAGAAAATTTCACAATACAAAAATTAAGATCACAAAGGGGGTATACAGAGCAGAAGAATAGTAAAGCAGAAGTTAAAAATACAGAAGCTGAAGTTATGGAACATCTGCAAAGTGAAGGATTTAGTGTAGAGAGTCTAATGCATGTTATGTCACAGCATAATGCAACAATGTGTCCCCAAGTTAAGGAGAAACAGTGGAACAGAAGATCTGAAGAAGCATATGGACATGAGAAAGACAATGAGATTTAATATGGTGCAATATTTATGCAAAGGAGAAAGCAAAACTAATCAATACAAAAAAAAAGCAGCACCAAAGATATTTGAAGGAAAATATTGCCAAAGACATCCAAATATGGAAAATTTTACAAAACAAAAAATAAGAAAACAAAGGGGAGAAGTAGAAAACATGATTGCTAATGGACAAGTTAAAGAACTAGAAACTGAAATTATGGATTAGCTGTGAAGTGAAGGATTTCATGTAGCATGATGGAACGAGTCCACAAATTAGGAAGAAATGGGTGGAACCGAAAGCATATGATCACCTGCCACATGAAGATGCTTTAGATCCTTCAGTAGGAAACCAGTACAAACATTCAGTTGGAGTTGCACAGCAATAGAGGGAGCAGGAAATACTGGCAACTCTAACACAGTCAATGTTATGGAGTGATAGGCCAAAGAGTTCCCATATGAAGGAGTAATGGATGATGCAGGATGCAGCTAAAGAGAATATATCACAGGAAGGTGGTCTGGAACTTTCTGTAGAATATGCTCACAGGAAACAGAGAACAAAGAACATGCCCTCAGCTTAGGAGAACATGAGCAAAGGGAAGAATTACTTAATTAAATAGAGATTGACAGTCATATTAAGATCAATGAATGAAAGAAATAGATTACAGAAAGTAAATACGATTCAAAATGTTAGAATTTGAATAAAACGGATGAGCACAGTAATCAAGACCATTAATAAAAATTCATGTGATATAGCAGAAGTAACTATATTACTGTGCAGCTGGATTAATAACATATTAAGTCTTACCACAAAAACCAAGAACAATA